>NC_012877.2:60719440-60722091 GCF_000003195.3 Sorghum bicolor
GTGGATGATATGCTAGTACTGAAGTTCAACGTGTGGTTCCCAATGAGTCATGCACTGCTTTCCAAAAGTGAGACGTGAATTGAGTACCCCTATCTGACACAATCTTCTTAGGTACTCCATGCAAACAAACAATTCTTTCCATGTACAACTCTGCCAACCGGTCTCCACTATATGAAGTTTTGACAGGTATGAAATGAGCAACCTTGGTTAGACGATCCACTATCACCCATATTGAATCATACCCTCTTTGTGTACGTGGTAATCCCACTATAAAATCCATACCCACTTCTTCCCACTTCCATTCCGGAATCTTCATTGGTTGCAACAGTCCAGCAGGCCTCTGATGTTCAGCTTTCACTCGCTGACAAGTATCACACAAAGCAACATACTCAGCTACATCTCTCTTTAAACCATACCACCAGTACTTCTGCCTCAGATCTAGGTACATCTTGGTGCTACCAGGGTGAATGGAATAGGCTGACTCATGAGCCTCTCTCAGAATCGTATCACGGATAGCCTTCACTTCCGGAACACATATCCTTTTTCCAAACCACAATACACCATTGTCATCTATTCTGAATCCTGGTGCTTTGCCTAATGCCACATTCTGCGCTATCTCCTTTAGTTTCTCATCTTCCAATTGTCCTTTCAATATCTCTTCCTCTAGGGTAGGAGTGATCTCAATCTCCGTAGCATTTACTACCATTCCCAAGTTCAAATATGCAAATTCAGCACACAACTCCTCAGATTCAGGTGTCGCCTGAAGCTCATTAACATATTTTTTTCTGCTAAGTGCATCAGCTACGACGTTCGCCTTCCCAGGATGATAATGCACTTCCAAATCATAATCCTTTATCAGTTCCAACCATCTTCGTTGCCTCAAATTCAGATCTGTCTGAGTGAAGATGTACTTCAAACTCTTATGATCAGTGTATATGTCACTCTTATGCCCAATCAAATAGTGTCTCCAGATCTTCAATGCATGAACCACAGCTGCTAACTCCAAATCATGAGTAGGATAATTCAGTTCATGTTTCCTCAACTGTCTAGATGCATAAGCAACAACTCTACCTTCTTGCATAAGAACACAACCCAAACCCAGACGAGAAGCATCACAATAGATAGAGAAACTCTTACTCAGATCTGGCAATACCAACACAGGTGCAGTGGTCAATCTCTTCTTGAACTCCTCAAAACTAGCTTGACACTTATCAGACCACACAAACTTAGCATTCTTCTCTAATAGAGCAGTCATAGGCTTTGCAAGTTTTGAGAACCCTTCAATGAACCTACGATAGTAACCAGCTAAACCAAGAAAACTGCGAATTTCACTTACATCTGTAGGTGGTTTCCAATTCAACACATCTTTCACCTTACTAGGATCCACTGCAATACCACCATTAGAGACAACATGACCAAGAAAAGATACTTCCTCCAACCAAAACTCACATTTACTACGCTTAGCATACAACTTATGTTCTCTAAGTTTTTGTAAGACCAATCTCAGATGTTCAGCATGTTCTTCCTTGGTTTTAGAGAACACCAGAATATCATCAATAAAGACCACCACAAACTTATCAAGATACTCCATGAATACTTTATTCATCATGTACATAAAGTAAGCTGGTGCATTGGTCAAACCAAAAGACATAACTGTATACTCATATAACCCATACCTTGTTGTGAAAGCTGTCTTTGGTATATCTGAATTCCGAATCTTCAGTTGATGATAACCAGAACGCAAATCAATCTTAGAGAACACACAAGCACCTCTTAGCTGATCAAATAAGTCATCAATCCTAGGCAATGGATATTTATTCTTGATAGTGACCTCATTAAGTGACCGATAATCAACACACATCCTCTGACTACCATCCTTCTTATCAACAAAGATAACTGGTGCACCCCATGGTGAGGAACTAGGACGAATGAACCCTTTATCTTGCAATTCCTTAATTTGTTTCTTAAGTTCTTCTAGTTCCTTAACCCCCATCCTATATGGTCTTTTAGCTATGGGTGCAGTACCAGGTAGTAATTCAATAATAAATTCAATGTCTCGGTCAGGTGGCATACCTGGCAATTCGTCTGGAAAGACATCCGGAAACTCATCCACTACCAAATTCTGAGGATCAACATCATCAGTCAGTTGGTTCACTTTAGCTGCGAGTGGTGCTTGCATTGTTACATCAACACTGATTCTTTCTCCCTTTGGTGTTGTCAGAACCACTACTCTCTCTTTGCAGTTAATATTTGTCGCATGTTGCTTCATCCAATCCAAACCCAAGATCACATCTATGCCTGAAGTTCTCATAACCATGGGACTGATAGGAAAATCTACCCCCCTTAAAGAAAGACTTGCTGAGGGGCAACGTAAAGAAACTGGTATAGTCCCACCCGGTGAATTAACTAACATAGGGGTGTTCATTGCAACAAGAGGAAGGCTATGAACTCTAACAAATGCTTGCGATATGAAAGTATGTGAAGCTCCAGAATCAAATAAAACTGTAGCAGGGATAGAGTTGATGCTGAACGTACCCATCATGATTTCTGGTCCCTCCTGAACAGTCTCTGCTGCCACGTTGTTCACCTTTGCTGAATTCGGAGTGGATCTCCGGTCGTTGTACTGCGGATTAAACTTCTC
Organism: Sorghum bicolor; assembly: GCF_000003195.3. Taxonomy (NCBI): domain Eukaryota; kingdom Viridiplantae; phylum Streptophyta; class Magnoliopsida; order Poales; family Poaceae; genus Sorghum; species Sorghum bicolor. The sequence continues at coordinate 60,722,082 of NC_012877.2, forward strand.
TGGGCAATCA
>NC_012877.2:60722191-60728392 GCF_000003195.3 Sorghum bicolor
CATATGCCCTTCCTTCCCACAACGGAAACACCTGGTAGGAGTGTTAGAAGCACTTCTTTTTGTAGAGTTGGCATTTGAGTTCCCTGAGCGAGTTGCCTGCTGACCATGCTGCTGCTGATTATAGTTACGTTGTTGGAATGGAGGACGTTGGTTCCCACTCTGTGACTGATTCGGGAAACGCTGGGGTTGCTGGTTACGGTTCCACTGACTAACTGGTCCCTGGAACCTCTGCTGATGGCCTTGATGAGAACTGAATCGCTGGCGGTTGTTGCTCCCAGATCCTTGTGCCAGCATCCTTCTCTTCTTATCCTGACCCTTCCGCATATTATCAAGCACGATGGCACGATTCACCAGAGCTTGGAAGGTAGGGTAAGTGTTTCCTGCCAACTGCAACCTGAGTTCATAGTACAAGCCCTTCATGAATAGACGCTGCTTATCAGCATCTTCCCTGACATCATTTGGAGCATAGCGAGCCAACTGTTCAAATGTGTCATGATATTCTGCCACAGTCATGGAGCCCATCCTGAGTGATCTGAATTCTTCTTGTTTGAGCTCCATCACTCCTTCATTTATATGTCGAGCTCTGAAGTCTCTACAGAATTCCAGCCATGTGACAGGAGAAGCATTGTTGGGGCGAGCAGCTTGATACGACTCCCACCATGTCTGAGCTGCACCTTGAAGCTGTCCAGAAGCATACAACACCTTCTCCAAGTCATTGCACTGTGCTATGTTTAGCTGCCTCTCCACAGCACGCAACCAATCATCTGCCTCCATGGGATCAGCTGAGTGTGTAAATACCGGAGGTCTTCCCTTCATGAACTCTCCACGCTTGTCCCTCACATGAACAGGTGGTGGTGTTGGTGGAGGTTGTTGCTGCAGGTGCTGCATGAAAACGTGCATCATTTGATTTTGGGTTTGCATGAGTTCCTCCACGGTGATTGGGGCATTGCCACCATTGCCATTGTCATTGCCATTGCCACGGCCTCTGCCTCTGCCTCTTCCCCTTGCTGCCATCTGCATTCCAAGGTATATAAACACATCTTAGTAATGTCCAACATGACAATTACAAGAGTTAACCGAATCTGAAATTTTCTGGGTAACATCCAACAGCAGCAGATCAGAAAATCAGTAATATCTCGAGTTCCAGAATTCAAAAGGACACATGCTGTACACCGTTGGAAAGATAAAGAAATTGTCTACAACTTTCATTTAGATCATATTACCAGATTCCCACGTTAGTTTAATCAAAAACTGTGTACAACCGAAACTGTTCCAGAATTCCAGACTGCGCAGAAACCTCAACTTCAAACAGTCATAACTCACAGCTCATAATAGATAATATGATCATTCTTGTGGCATTGGAAAGATATGAAAGTCTACGTATTCTCAGAAAAATTTGATGAACATTGCACGAACAGAATTTGATTTATTCCAGAATCATTGCAGACTGCTCCAGAAAACAGCAAAAGACAGAAACAGGATATGACCCCAACCTACTATTTATTCATGTTCTTACTTAAGGTTCTTAACTAGGGAACTTGTGGACATGCCCACGAAGTCCCAGCACTCATTACAAAAACCCAAATCACACATATTCATAATAACAAATCAGCAAGCACACCAAGTTCACACCACACTAGCAAAAGACTCGAAATAACTCGCAACTTCTAACGTTACTATTACATATGGGTTCTTTTCTATTCTTCGGGTGCAGCATCCTTCAAGATGGGTTCAACATGCAGCCTCTTATGAAGTTTGGGACGGCCTAACTCTGCTCGAAGGTCATCCGCTTCCCTTTGCTCTTTCTCCAGCAGCTTCCTCTCACGGTGTAGTTCATTCTCCAACTCTATCACCTTGAGTGTCAGCTCATAAGTCAACTCCACTTGTGCTTGAAGCTTTGGTTGTGAAGCATCTGCAACTTCTATGGCCCAAGTCATCTTCTCTGGTACAAAGCGAGGATAGTGGTATGTTGCATTGTACTGAACATCCTCAAAGCGTCTACCACGGTAGAAGATCAAGGCCTGGTAAGCTGCATCTGCCATGCTCTCTCTCATCGTGTCCCGGCTGATTCGAGCGATGTGTTTTGATTCCACCTTTCGAATCCCCTTAGTGGCATCCAGTGTCTTGACTATCAGCTCTGCAATCCAAAGTGATCTCCTCAGAGGGTGTTTGTGCTCAGTGCAGTTATACTCCAGTGTGGCTTGCAAATCTGGGTAATGGTGTTTCAATGTCAGCACCAAGTTCTCATGGAAGAAATCCTTGGGATCTGCCTCTGGAATCCACAGCTCAGTAGTCCATCCCATCCTTGCATTAGCAGACTGTGGTGGAGGTGGATCTTGCATCTCCTCATCTTCAGGCACTTCCTCCTGAGCTTCCACCCTTGATTCCTCATCTTCCAGCTCAGGAACTCCATTCACATGCTGTCCTCCTAGGTTGAACATGGCACGGTACTCCTCAGCAGCCATGCGTGCAGCACTACGGGTGCGGGGCGGCATCTACAAAAAGTTTTTAGACATAGATCAGATGGATGCAATAATTTCACAATAGAGCAAGATAGAGAAGCATAAACTTTTAACAAATACAAGACCATAGTGGGAAGCATGAAGTAAGTAAAATAAGGACCTAAATTCTCGACCATTTGCTAACTAGGTTTGCGTCCTACAGTCAACAAAGCTTTGATACCAATTTGTCACACCCATATTTTAAGAACAAAATAGGATGCATAAAAGACTCATATGTGCCCCAGGAATAGTCGCACACATAAGTAGACAAATCTCAATGTACCATTGCAGTGTTTATTACATAGCGAAACATAATAAATCACATAGTCTCATACAAAAATGATAGCATAGAGTAAACAACGCTCTCGACGGAAGCTCCACACAGGGACACTGTTGACTGGTTGACTCCAAACCTAGTACTCGTAACGATAATCTTCATTCCAGTCATCTTCGTTATCATATCCTGAGGTGTTGGGAAATTGCAAGAGTGAGCACATATCGTACTCAACAAGTATAACCAGGGGTTCATGAGGCTCAAATAGCTGACACTGGTTTGACTGCATTTAGCTTTTAATGGTGGATAGCATGTTCATAATTAATGAGCAATTGTCAAGGTAACATAAATATTCCTTTAATTCCATGATCAAGTGTAAGCATAATTAATTCATAGCATAAACGATAATCAAATGAACCTAACAACTTAACAAGCTCATCGTCGTCGCAGCAAGAACCCCCAAGGCCGCTCATAACCGTGAGCACGGCTAGTATACCAGTTTTACACTCTGCAGAGGTTGTTCATCTTTACCCATGAGTCATGATTTACCCTTTCACCCGAGGTAGCTAATCTCTTAACCCCCTTCCTAGGGAGGTCGGCAGGGATCACTATGAAGCCTTTCAAAAGTTCGTCTAACATGTTAGGGCCGCAAGGTTTCCTTTGCGAGCAGATATAGATACCCCCCTTCCGAATGGCACAATGACGCGCAGCCTATACACATAGGGACAGGGGCTCGCACTATACCCGTGTCGGTTCAGCCCCTCCGCCCTTTCGGGTAACCTCTAACAAGCTAGAAAAGTTCTTCATACTGAGCTAAAGCCAGAGCCATTATAGCCCTCATGGTTGCACTGTTGTCCCGGTGATCACTTACAGACAAGATCTCATATCGTTATTTGTCATTCTTTTATGTTCATTGCATAGCTATTAATCATCTTACAAGATCATGGATTGTATCAAGCACTAGCACATCTACACCAAATGCATATCAAGTAGGTAGCAAGGAATCCATGTAACAATCATCTATGATTTTGCTAAGGTCGACAAGGTGATAGCATGCATATGATATATATGTGTAGTTATAAGTGAATAGGTAACAAGGATGATCCCAAGTTATACTTGCCTTGACTAAAGCTCTCCTGAGCCTGCTGGTCCTCAAAAGCCTGGTCTTGATCACCAACGTACGGCTCACCGTCTATTTCCCAAACATCAATCAACAACACGCAATCCAATGGAGACAATCATACACAAAGCAAACAAACTATAATTAGAACAATACACCAAACAGTGGTAAAACAAATATAAAGGTTTATCAAAATATTCTACGCAGCGCCACGATCACACAAACGTAAAGTTCACGAAAATCGGATTTTAAATATGAAAGATATGAATTTTCTAAGATTTTCTATAGAGAAATAATTAATTAAATGCTACTGCAGAATTAAAAAGTTTCAAAACAGTAAACTAATATTTCCAATATGTAGAGATCGTAAATACGAATCCAACGGAATTTGAATGGACAAAAACGGAGTTATAATGAATATTTTATGACTAAAACCATTTTAGTGGCAAACTTGTAAATAATCGAAAGCGTACTCTATTCAAACCGAGAGGAAATACGTTTTTGAAAAGAGAAAGCGTACTCTGTGAAACCCGTTTTTGGACTGCGGGTTTATACTTAAAAAGAGCAGGGGCTCTTTAGAAAAAGTTCAGATGAAGGGGTATCAACTCGTTTCGGCCGTTAGATTAGATTCTAGTGGCTTGGATTCGATCTGGATGAGGGAGGGAGGAGCACCGGCGGCGCCCAGGAGCTTCACGGTGGCTCCATGGCCGGAAGTTCGCCGGCGGCGTCTGGCTTCTCGTTTCCGAGCACCAAATTGAGAAACGAGAACATGAGGAGATAGAGGAGGAGGTCGCGAGCTCACCTAGGCGCGTTTGGTGGTCGGGAACGGCTCAAGGAGTGCGGGCGGCGCGAGAGAGCGGGCGGTGGCTCCTGCAGTGCTTGCCGAGATCCCAAAACATCAACAGAGGTCGTTAGGGCACGGTTTTAGTTGGTTTGGATGCGAAAGGAACATGCGGGGCGCTGCGGGATGCTTTATAGGGCCTCAGTTCGTGCAAAACGGCAAGAAAAATCACGCTGTTCCCGGGATTGGATTCGGCGTGGGAGGGGAGTCCGTCCCGGTTACGCTGAAGAAGATGACGGCGCTGCCAGGTGGGCCCCTGGCGTCAGCGGGTGGAAAGAGGGGGCGCGCCTGCTGCAGCGGGGTCCGCGCGTCAGCCAAACAAGGAGAGAAGGGGGATCAGGACGCGCGCGCGTGTGGCGTGGCCACTGGGCCGCAAGCTGTGCCGAGCTGAGCTGGGTCGCAGTTTGGGCCGAGGGTAGAGAGAGCTGGGCCGCGCGAGGGGTGAGAGGGGGAGCTGGGCTTGCTGGTTTCCAGGGGTTGGGGGTTTTTTTTCTCTTTTTTTTTTCTTTCTTTTCTGTTTTCCTTTCCAAAAACCTTTTCCAAATAAAATTTTGAGTGCAAATAAATTCAAACCAGAGACAAACAATACAAAATTAAATATGCACCAGCATGAAATGCACAACCATATTTTCTAAACTTATAATAAATTTTAATTTTAACCAAAACTATTTTATTCACTAGGTTAAATGCTCACCAAAAATGCTTAATTAAATCAAATTAATTCCTATTGATTGAAAACAAATTTTTGGGTGTTACAAACTCTACCCCTCTTAAAAGAATCTCGTCCCCGAGATTGAACGGTGCTTACTCGAACAGATATGAGTATGACTTCCTCAGATCATCCTCTCTTTCCCAAGTTGCCTCCGCGTCCGAATGCCGATTCCACTGTACTTTGCACATTCTGATGACCCGACTTCTGGTGACTCTCTCAGCTGTCTCCAATATTTTGACCGGATACTCCTCATAAGTGAGATCACCTTTAACAGAAAGTTCTTCCAATGGTAGTTGCTCCTCAGGTACACGCAAACACTTCTTAAGTTGTGACACATGGAACACATCGTGCACACCGGACAAACTTTCAGGCAAATCTAACCGATATGCTACTTCTCCACGCCTTTCTAAAACTTTAAACGGACCAACATACCTTGGAGCTAGCTTTCCCTTCATATTAAACCTCTTCACACTCCGCATTGGTGACACTTTCAGATAGACATAATCACCCACTTCAAAAGCCAACTCTCTCCTACGCGTATCTGCATAGCTTTTCTGACGAGATTGAGCAATTCTCAAGTTATCCCGAATGGTCCGCACTTGTTGTTCTGCATGTCTAAGCACATCTGTCCCAAACACCTGAGTTTCTCCTGTCTGATTCCAAAACAAAGGTGTCCTGCACTTACGACCATACAGTGCCTCGAACGGTGCCATCTTAAGACTCTGTTGATAGCTGTTGTTGTAGGAGAATTCT
>NC_012877.2:60728492-60746122 GCF_000003195.3 Sorghum bicolor
GGTAACCAGTGCCTCACCCTTTTTTCTCATAATAGGGAATCCGATTGGTCCATCATACATACATTTTTTTATGGACAGTCATAGATTTTTCTCCATGAGAAGAGAACAAATCTATATGTTGACAATAATCATTATGCGGCTCTCATTGACTACCCTATATGGAGGAAAAAAACAAAGGAGCTATATTTTTAAATCTTAATTTTTAGAAAAAGGGTCCCATATCTAAAGTTTAATTTAGTTGGACTTTTTTATGAGGTTAGCTAAACTTTATACAACACGTTAGACCACCTTGAATGGAGCCCGAAGTATATACATGCATCTCAGCGCGACCAAGGGAATCACCTGCCCACAATAAGAGTAACTCTAAGGGGACTCTCTATACCATTTCTAATTTTTAGAAACAAAGATTTTGGTGAAAAGAAAAATCATCCACCAGGTTATTCAGATATATGGTCATTCTCTATTCTAGATTTCTTGCTACCCAAAAACGATGGAGAGCAAGGTTAACTCTCTAGTGTGCGCAAGATATAAAAAAAATTATTGAAGAGTAAAAAGATGTAGAAAATATTTTTTATTCGAGTGGCTCTCCAAATGACGATTTAGAGATGGACTTTTTTTAAAAAAAAAACACTTGCATGATAATATGAAGAGGAGAAAGTGGAAGCAGCGGTTGACAAAGTATGGAAAGGAACACTAGTCTATTATTATTGTGCCGGATGGTTGAATTAATCCTGGCGCGAACCGATTGGGTCGAAATTGCGTGCGCCACATCCGACGAATCTGCACCCAACATTTGTTCCGCAGAGAGGAAACGCTTTATTTTCCCTTTTTCTCTCCGTTGACATGTGTGTTTTCTTGCGCAAATAAAGTGTGAAAAGTGAAGCTTGACATATAATGAAAAAGTCACTCGACCTTTGTAGCTAGCTGATCGCCGTTGTTGTTCCAAGGTATACATTGTGCATGAAAGCAGCTTGCAGTTGCAATCAGTGTGCACACTTTACGTAACGATCGAGTATAATGGACACTATATCACTCACAAGCTAGCTAGCTTAGATCGATCGGCCTGACATGCACCAGCTACCATCTTGCAATGCCAGTTTGCCACGCACGTACTGTACTATATACGGGGTCAATTGAGCACAAACACTCTATATAGGTGGCTAGTAGCTATTGATATACGTATATATATATATATGGTGTCTCACCAACAAGGCAACAAGCTTTAGCTAACATATATGCATGCAAAATATGCATGCGTGCGGAGAGGCCTCGACACGTGCAAACCCACAGAATTGCATGTGTTGTCAGCTGTAATAACACACGAGTTAGCACTAACGATGATGTAGAGGCCTCTGCTGTCGGCAAGCAAAGTGTCGATGAGAACTTACCGAATGAAGTGGAAGGTGTGGTGCACGCAGTCGACCACAGTTGAACACTATGCCAATTGCCAAAACATCACAAAGAAGACAGCCAATTTATTAGTGACCTAGAAAAAAATGTGTTTTTAATGCAAGATTAGAGAAGGGCCGGCCTAGTCGAAACATGTTCAAGGGCATAGTTCACTGATTAGCTGGTGGGGGCATCTATGTGAATCCCCACTTGTGAGGATTTAAAACTCAAGGGCATTTTTATATATTCATACATATACATTATATATATATATATATATATATATATATATATATATATATATATATATATATATATATATATATATATATATATATATATATATATATATATATATACAGATGTAGAGAAACATGCGATTAGTGTGGTGGACAATACCTTTGTTTTTTATTTGAAATATATAAAGTTCAAACCAAGCTATGATTACAGCCAAAAAAAACTAATTAACTTGTCATAAACTCCACATATTTCAAAATGGAAGGAATGTCGTGGATTGATTTGATTCCGATGTAATCCATTGGTGGCCACACCTACCATATTTTGGACGGGGTTTAGAGGTGAAGTGCACACATGCACTCTTGGTGGATGCAAGGTTATCTATGTATATGTTTATTGGAAGATCTCTTTTTTTAACCTATAAACTGGTAGAACTTGGTGTTTATTAAAATATATTTGGGGAGATCTTTTGCCTACTCCCCATTCTATTTATAAATGTGAGCATTTTTAGGACATATTTAACCAACAAATACCACGTACATTAAAGGGCCGAGAGGTTGGGACACATATATAATATACTGAAGGCTATTTTTTTAACAACATGAGGGCTGCTTTGAAGGAGGAGTAAGGAGTTGAAGAGGAGTAGAATCTAATGTAAAATTATTAGGTGGTTTCTTGTTCAGAAGAAAATATATAGGCACCAAAATTCAAGATGAATAAAACTCGAATCTTTGTGGTCAGATTTGACTCCTACACCTTCCATCCAACTAGTTAATGTACACTATCTTTGATCTACGCATACTTACATGTACTGAAGAAAATTTAAACTTCATAATTAAATGCCAAGATTTGAGAGTGATTACATGTAGTACATATTTACTACGACTCCCTTTATTCAAAATTATATGTCATTGTTTTAGCTTTTTTTAAGTACAACATTTTTGCTACGTATTTAGACAGGTTCATAGTAATATACTTAGAAAAGCAAAACAACTTACAATTTGGAATAGTTTTTGCTATTTTTCTAGATATGTAGTATATATTATCCATACATAGCAAAACCTATGTACTAATTAGGAAATCTAAGATGATTATAACTTGGATTGGAGGGAATAACAATTAGTGGCACTAAAAATACTACTTAGTGCAGGTCATATCTGGGGAAGGTGTCTCCTGGTATTCTTAAAGATGATTAAATTGTGTGTCAGCTTCCAATTACGGAATATCATGGCATGTGCTGATCATGATGTGCATTGCTTTTGTTGGCATGCATGGTAGTGGTGGTTTCATATATACTAGAATCAATTGACTAATCCCAGACCTAAAATCAATCATGGTTAGTAGTTGCTTAATAAACTGCTAACGGTCTCTCTCTATCATGCGCAAACCGGCATGTTAGCCGGTAACCAGTTGCGATTAGGGTTTGGTCAGTGACTGATTAGCTAGTGATGAGCAGATGTATCAGTTCCATTATCATATCAAACACAACAATCTATAGTGTACGTCCAAATTTTGCATGGTAGTTTAGTTGGTCTGATCGACTCCATTTGGTCGGAATAAACCACGAACTGTCAGCCGCCTAGAGCAGATAGATCAGTTTGGCTGCATCAAGCTACAGGACCTCATCACTGGAGTCGGCCCATTATATATGCGCAGTGGTTATACTATATTTATATAATAACAACCTCTACTAAGTATACTAGTCGTTCCATAATTTGGGCTCTCCGAAAGTGCAAAGCTTATTATGGTGTGGAACCGACACCTGCTTGGCCACTTATATTCGGTTGTGTGATAGGATAATGCTTTTGTCGTCCTTTTGGTGAGACTGAAGGTAGTGGTAGGGCTTTAATTTGTCTCAATTTTTCAAACAAAAACGCAGGAGCTTATTTTATATATAAATCCTTGGCAGCGCAAAATAAAGCAATGAGTTGCTTTTCCTTTCGACTTCCTGCAAAAACAAGTCAAGGGGTGGTTTTGATTTCCTTTCGACTTCCTTTCAATTTCCCCTGAGTCTCTTTACCGACTACCACACTTGATAAAAGCCTTTGCCAAGTGGAAACAGCTCTTAGCCTCGGATTCTAGTAGTGCCTTGTGGCACGGTGCTACTAGCCTACTATAGAAAGAACCAATTTCTAGAAAAAAAACATCCTTTTTTCAACAACGGTTCAATAAAAACTATTTCGATCACTACTACCGAATAGGCAAATGCTTCGGACAAGTTGGAACCAGCAATAATATTATGCTTCATTGTTGGGTCGTAAGTCTAGTTACCCGGATAAGAATTGGGGATCTATTCACCTGACACTGAAACCCGCTTTCACTACTCGCTCGATCTAGAAGTTTGTTCGCTTGAATTTATTAGCCGAATTTATCAATCGTTCAGCAGTGTTTTTCTTTCACAACACACCGCCAAACAAAAAGGCGCTAGCTATTCCCCGACAGTGATATAGTACTGTCCGTTAGATCTATAAGAACTACTGTAGTACGTACCGATAGTCAAATTATGACTCGCTTGTAAACTGTGTACGTCGGTGACAATATAGACAACGAATAAAAGGTTAAATAGCAGATGGCTACGGCATACGACGTGCACGCATTCACCTGTAAACTGTGTACATGCAGTCACACATACACTACGGAACAATCGTGCATGCTTTCCATGCATGCATTATTCAGGCCGGCCGCGCGCCGCGCTGGTCCTGTATATATGGACCAGATCGACATGACGCATATGTATGCATGCATCTATGTTCCGCCGTGCACGCGTTTTGTACGTGCCAGGGCCGGGGATCGGACCGTGGGCCGCCACGCCGGCGCCCGGCCGGCCAACCGACGGACCGCGCGCCGTCCGGCCTGGCGCCGGCACGCACATGCCGGCACATGCATGCATGCATGACCACCTGCACGCACGCACACTAATGCAAGCCTGGTGTGTAGTGTACATAGGTCTTTTATTTCTGCCTTCGGCCTTGTTTAGTTCAACTAAAAAACCAAAAACTTTTTAAGATTCTCTATCACATCGAATTTTGCGGCACATGTATAGAGCATTGAATATAAATAAAAACAAAAATTAATTGCACAGTTTGTCTGTAAATCATGAGACGAATCTTTTAAACCTAGTTGCTCCATGATTGAATAATATTTGTCAAATAAAAACGAAAGTGTTATAGTATGAAAATTCAAAAGCTTTTTGGATCTAAATTAATAAGGTTACGTCTCCCTGCAAGCAATGCAAGATATTTGCATGCACACTCGGCCCAGCCAGCATCGAGAAATGTCGTCACGGTACTGTTGTCTGATCTGTTGTGAGAGAAAAACATTGTTGAATATTCAGTCTCCAGATTTTTCGTGTCTCCAACTGATCGACGACGACCCGATCTTCAGGTCTGCTGGCCGGCACTCTATCTCACATGATGACATGAACTATATATAGCTAGTGCATTATTCTAGATAGATGCTGGCCGGCCTGTGTACTATTCCTAGTAAATCATCAGCTCGATCATTGATTAGTTATATACGTGTGGTACATTATCGATTCATTCTTGCATTAGTATACTGCTTAAAGCAGGTGGTCATGCATATGCATGCATGATCATGTGGCCGTTGCAGGGAGGTACTCGTATAGCTAGCTGACAGTGGCGTCTGGTCCACACAAGCACATTGGCATCTGGTCCTAGAAATCGATGTTTTTGGAACCTTCCGATCTCTTCTTGTACGTGTTCCATTCTTCCATATCATCCTAATCTGATTGCTCTGCATGCTGCATGCCCGGCCGGCCCCACGCACGCATGCATGCATGAGATCTCCACCAGAAAAAACTGCCAACTGCCGGTCGGTACCTACCAGTTAGATATTTCCTCACCTGCTTTGCTTATTTTTTTTAATACTCGTGCCACTTGGATCGATCGATCACTGTAACGGCACCAATTAATATTATGCACGGAAACTCTTGATGAATATCTGTTGATGTTTACATGCATGTGGCGATCAACACCATGCATATATATCGATATGTTCATCTCCATCCATGCATGGATGGGTCCAAATCAGAGAACGACGACCATATCCGATATTGGAGTAGTCTGCTATATATCCCAGTGGATCCATCGGAAGTAGTTGTTGTTGTTACAGACAGGGATGCATGCATGGCAGGTAACAAGAAGCTGCATGCATGCATGCATGCATATGGCTGCTGCTGAGGCTGCTAGCGCGCGTTGAATCTTATTTGGTCATATACATGTAGTTAGTAATCAAGTTGTACAAAGCTAGCTAGAAGCTAGTAGATCATAAACAATTAGCATCGACCTCTTAGTGTTGTCAATCCCGGCGACTCTTTTTGTTGCAGTTGACATACTCCTATGAAGGAGCTTTGGTCATACACATATGCAAATGTGACAAGTAGTGGTGATCATGATATATAGATGATACTGCAGGAAGCTAGCTAGGAAGCAGGTGGTGGTAGTAGTAGTAGTTATGCATGTATAATGGTCTTATGGTCAGCCGCAGGACTAATTACAGTGACAAAAGCTGACTGGCCTGCTCATCGACGGATGACCAATGAGTGGTTGACCACTGATAATTGGTCAGCGGGAAGAAATCAGACAAGAACTTTTGGACATCCTTTCATGCGTGGACAATGGTAAGGTTGATTGGTTGACCACTGATAATTGGTCAGCGTGAAGAAATCGGACAAGAACTTTTAGACATCCTTGCATGCGTGGACAATGGTAAGGTTGATCGGTTGACCACTGATAATAATTGGTCAGCGGGAAGAAATAAGACAAGAACTTTCGGACATCCTTGCATATATATATATATATATATATGCGTGGACGATGGTAAGGTTGATCACAATCACAATGGAACGAAGTTACGTTGCAGGGCAGAGCAATATGCAATGCAACTTGCACGTTTCGTTCTCTGACCAGTACTAGTAATGTATCTCTTCTTCTAGTAGTAATTTGCTTCTGCAAAAGTCAGATAACAAAACAAAACGTTTTGTGGCGCGTGGTTTAGTGGGTAATTAACAACATGCTGCATATGACAGTGTAGTAGTCCACCGTACGTGTGTCCCACGCACGCAGACGCAGTCAATGTGCGTATACGTATATATGTACAAGGTCGTACATGGAATACAACTACCGCTTGATGCGTGTACTACTTCCTCCATATCTATAATAAAAGTCGTAAAAGTCGTAAGACTTAGCAAATCTTGTGATTTGGCAAGTGAATAAAACATATGGCAAGTGAAAAAAAAATTAGTATCTCCAATAGTTTGCCTTTTGGGGACTTGCCATTTTACCATGCATTCAACAAAAAGCGAGCAGAAGATTCACCTTGCACCTGGACCGCACAGGCAATCGGCTTTTCACAAACAAGACGGGAGAGGAGGATGGCAAGTCTTTGGAAGCGCGCAAATATGCGCGTGAAAGCTCCTTGGATGGCAACTCGGCAAAATTTGGCAAGTGCTCTAGACAAGAACTTTGGAGAATCATTTTTCTTTTTGCCAAAAAATCAAGGATAGCAAGTAGAATTGGCAAATTGTTGGTGATGCTTGGTCTTTAAAGTCTAACTTTGACTCTTTATTTTATATAAAAATATTTTTCAAAAAATGGTATATATATTTTTTTATGAAAATATTTTTCAAGACAAATCTATTCATATCGGTTCTACATTTTCAAACTCAGCAATTTAAAAGTTATTCATGATTTAATATTCTCAATACTTAACTCAAACCTTGTCCATATATCATCCAATGCATGCAAGTGGCCACGGCAGAGATACCTAGAGCCAGAGGCATTCACGGTGTAAAAATTATAGAATTACATTTATCTTAAAAAATACTTTTATTAAAATATATATATATATATATATATAATTTTTTTTCTAAATATTTTTATAAAAATAAGAGGTTAAAGTTGTGCTTTGAAGATCGTGTGGCTGTCCTAAATAACTTATAATTCATATACGAAGGGAGTATATAACACAGGGATCGAGAGCTCCTTCCAGGCCGGTTAGGCTGACACGACGGGCCACTGCCCCCACGGGCCCACATGAAAGAAATCACGTACAGGACGGCCAATTAATCATTCATTCATGATGCATGCATGCAGAAGCGGATGCAGCAATATAATGATCGGCCGGGTCGGCCCAATGATCGAGGCATGTATCTACTACTACTCTATGATGATCATGAACACGACGCAGGCACACTGTGCCCGATTGACTGACTGGAGTTTCAGTTATACATACACATGCATGCACGGATGAAGCTAATTCATAGTATGATCGATGCTAGATATATACGACGAGCGCACTCTATTAATTATCTTGTCACATAGACATTTTGTTGATGTCACATATAATTTTATTGAAGAGATCCAGAGAAAGAGAGTACGAATTGAAGAAACTGTTTCTAAAGTTTGATTAAAAATTTTACTTAATGAAACACGTGTCCCACGCGAACACGCTAGCGAAAAAAAAAGTTTCATTAGAAAAACTTTAGATGACCTTTTTTGAAGACGAAGGGAGCGTACTAACGATTATTGCTACCTATAGTTAGTGACAGAGCCACCAATAATCGATGGTACGGCGGTGTTGACGACACACACACATCGATCACACACTGCTCGATGCAGGAGACGAAGAAAAAGAGCACGAACAGCGGTCAACGCCGCGGTATTCATCGTACTGTACGTTATTTCCAAAAGTATTATGTCATATAAAATAAAATAAAATTTGGATAAAACAACCAATCTCAATAGAAAGTATCGTTCTATAGTTTCATGACTCATATAAAGTTGATAATCACACTAAACTTGTTATTCTCTCTCTCCTTAAATATACCGTCATGTCATCAAAAAAAAACCTATATAATCACACTAAACCCGATCGCGCGAGTAAAGCCACGCGCAAGGAAAGCGCGCACGCCTGGAGACCTTCTATTTTTATCCTTTGCCAAGTCAAAATGCCAATTCCCTTGGAGATTACCTATTTTTATCCTTTGCATTTTGTTATGGGAGTTTGCAAATAGCAATAAATGCCAAGTCAATTTGCTAAAGTCTTTGGAGATGCTCTAATAACTTATTTATTGCAAATAAAACTCATATGAAATTTTCGTTGAGACTTATGGACTTGTTGAGCTTTGACACACATATAGACTCTACATCTCGTAAGCCTATGCGTCATCATCGATCGATCGCAAACGCAAAGCAACAATGGAACTAACCAACAATTAGCAAAGCTTGCGTGTGCTTCCCTTTCGTTACGTTTCAACGTGCTGGCAGTGGCAGCCTGATGCATGGCCGCCGGTGCATGCATGTACGTAGTGTGGCGGTGGCTCCGGCCGGCCACGCCAGGGTCGTCGACGTTGACGTGCGCCGGCCTTTTGACATCTACTAGCTAGCTAGTGATGATGACCAGGTCGTACATATGGGTCGTCGTTTTGACTTGCAGCTAGCCGTGCATTATATAAAGTTGCTACTGTGTCTAAGGTCGTATTAGAATCTTCAGACAACAATATATTCTAGATAACCATATGATATGTATGACCGCCTGAAGATGCGTACGTTGCCGGGTGCCGCTCGTTCAAAACGTGCGTGTGTCATCAGTCATCACAACATATATACGTTGACGTCGACAGTGAGCGTTCAACGAGACCAGCTCGGCCGGCCGGCCGGCCGTCGTCGGTGCAACGTACATGTTGGACGTATGTTTTCTCTGCTGCAACTCTCGCAACACAGTACGTTCATGGACCAGCCGGGTGTTGATTCAGACGAGACATTACTCTCCATTTATTCATTTCATCAAACCAGCCGGGCCTGTGTATATGCATGCATGTTTAACTCGTTCGTTTCGATTCGGTGATGAATGGACGGCTACGCCGGCGATCGGTCAATCTGTCTATATCTATATCGTCCTTGTACCTAGTATAGAATATATATGTTTTTTTTTCCAAATTTTGGTCCGTTGTCACTCTCTCCACTCTCCCTCAAGGACAACTGCACAAGCGATATCTGACTTATTTTACTAAGAGTACAAGTAGTACGTGATAAATTATTATATAGATATAAGAGTCTTAGTAGCTATCTCGTTTACGATCTGGAATCACGACCTGTATTCATAAGAGGTATATATAAACCATGAACGTTCAAAGATGATACAAGTTTGATTCCAAGATGTTTAAAAGTAGATGGTGTAGATGTATAGTCATTAAATAAATCTTCAAACCACAAATCATCTTGATGGCTAGGTAACAAGCTATATACTTTTATCGTAATGCATGGATCTATTTGCTATTATATACAATGGCAATATAGGAGGGCATTCTAGGGAATTTTTTTATTTTTAGCCTAAATGTGAAACAAATTTTAAATTTGATACGCTTTTGAAAGTTTTTATAAAAATAGGCCGTTTGGCCCCGCCACCATGCATGGCGGGGCAAATACACTGCACCCCGCCATGCATGGTGGCGAGGTAAGGCCGCCACGTGGCGGCTGCATGGCTCTCCTGGGCTGACGTGGGCTGACGTGGACCCCGCCATGGATGATGGCGGGGTAGAGGTACCCCGCCATGGATCATGGCGGGTGTGACTAGGTAGCCTACTCGTGCCAACAGTTCAGTTGTGTCTATGTGCTTCTAAGGCCTTGTTTAGTTTCCAAAATAGTTCAAAATTCTCTATCACATCGAATTTCGTGGCACATGCATGAAGCATTAAATATAAATAAAGAAGATAACTAATTGCACGGTTTACTTGTAATCTGCGAGACGAATCTTTTAAGCCTAGTTAGTCTATAATTAAATAATAATTATCAAAAAAGCTAAAAATAGTACAGTAGCGAAATCCAAAATTTTTCGCGAACTAAACAAGGCCTTACTGACAACATCCCTGCTGCACAGTGTAGTGTAGCATCAATCATCATCAGCAGCTCAGGTGCACGGCGCCATTAAGGCCTAGTTCGTAAAAATTTTGGTTTTTAGCTACTGTAGTATTTTTGTTTTTATTTGATAAACATTGTCCAATCACAGAGTAACTAGGCTCAAAAGATTCATCTCGTCAAATCCGACCAAACGGTGCAATTAGTTTTTATTTTTTTTTCTATATTTAATACTCCATACATATGTCTAAATATTCGATGTAACAAAGAATCTTAAATAATTTTTGGTTTTTGAATGGAAGTAAACAAGGCCTGACACTCTCACACCATGACGCAGCACATGCCTCGTGGATCACGATACTGCTGTTTTAGGTCTTGTTTAGTTCGAAAAAAATTAAAGATTCTTCGTCATATCGAATCTTTTGTCGTATGTATTGAGCATTAAATATAGACGAAAATAAAAACTAATTGTACAGTTTATCTGTAATTTATGAGACGAATCTTTTGAGACTAGTTACTCTGTGATTGGAGAATATTTATCATATAAAAAAAAGTGCTATAGTAGAAAAAAACAAAAATTTTACGAACTAGGCACGCCATCCGTCTGCGCACCTGAGCTGCCATGTGCTCCTACTGCTGCTGATGATGATTGATGCTACACTCTTTTACACTGTGCAGCAGGGGTGTTGATGCTATGTCAGTTAGGCCTTGTTTAGTTCGTGAAAAATTTTAGGTTTCGCTACTATAGTATTTTTGGCCTTTTTGACAATTATTATTCAATTATAGACTAACTAGGCTTAAAAAATTCGCCTCGCAGATTACAAGTAAACCGTGCAATTAGTTATCTTTTTTATCTATATTTAATGCTTTATACATGTGCCACGAGATTCGATGTGACATAGAATCTTTAACAATTTTGGAAACTAAACAAGGCCTTATAAGCACATAGACACAGCTGAGCTGTTGTCACGAGTAGGCTGTCTGGTCATACCCCGTCATGATTCATGGCGGGGTACTCCTAACCCGCGGTGCTCCGTGGCGGGGTACACGTCACCCCACGCAAGCCAAGGAGAGCCATGCAGCCGCCACGTGGCGGCCTTACCCCGCCACCATGCATGGCGGGGTGCAGTGTATTTGCCCCGCCATGCATGGTGGCGGGGCCAAATGGCCTATTTTTGTAAAAACTTTCAAAAGCGTGTCAAATTTGAAATTTGTTTTAAATTTAGGCTACAAATAAAAAAAACATTCTAGGCGGCTTGGTCCACGTCCCCACTACTGGTGCGGCCCGTATGCTAGGCGGGGCTGCGACATCACACCCACAACAGTGCATGCACTCTCATGCAGGTTACAACACAACTATAATTAACATATATAAAATTAAGCATAGTTCACTACATCTCTAATCGTAGCATAGTTCATACCTTCGTGCATACCAGTCAGTCGGCATAGCTTGTGGCCGTGTCGTGCCACCACCACATAAGTCATCGATCGATGTCCACAGATGTACTAGATGAATATCGAGCTACCACTGACCATGCGGCTTGCAGTGCTAGCCCACACCACCACAACAACGATGACTTCAAAATTTTGGACTAGTTAGAAACCGAGCACGCGACCCATTAACAGACTAGGTAGAATCAAATGGTCTAATACTTGTGCCAATTGTTCGGTCCAGTCCTCACAGAGTGAGGGAGCTTTGGGAGGGATGATGGTATAGCTCTAAAACCTCTGGCACTCAAATGCTAAGTAAATCTCCCAAAGATCCAAACAAGCCTAAAGTACACCTTCGAGAAGCTTATTGTTTATAGAAAATGGAAATGAATCCGATAGAAATCACACAAGTAACTCAAAGGATGACACTCACTATTGCTTAGCTACAATGTGTTAGTCATTCACTTGGTGGGATCCAAACTGGAGCCACTCAAATAAAAGATTCGAATGGTCCACTCTTCAGTCAAAGTGTTAGCAGTTGAAAGATACCAATCGAAGGTTATCTGGCACAAGGTAGTTAGAACTATCTTATGGCTACACCTATCGATAAGACCCACTGGGCCCAGGTACCGACTAAGTTGAGAAAAAGGCTTGAAATAAGTCAAAAACACATTGACACGATGCAATATTTCATAAAGTAAAATCTTTATTGTTAGCTTCGGTTACATATTTCAATAGGTGTACATGTAATAACAAAGACCTAATGAGTTGGTGCACAACCCATACTCGATCGATGACCTAGCTTTACACCAAGGATGACTGTGCTTGTGTAATAAAATTGGGGGAGAATTACATATACAAGCAAAACCCCACCAGTGCCTTAGCAAAGACAAGGCCACGGACCAGGAGAGCCAGGAGGAGGCACCACCTCGCAGAATTACCACTTGCATCTCTCACAATTGAGGGGTCCAGGAAAAGCATGGGAGAGGCATGCCTCCCTCGCTTCTCTAGTGGAAGGAGGGTCACCTAGCGCTAGAGCTGGAACCAGCAACCATGGCAGACATACTTTGATGTGGTGACAACAAGATCTCCACCAACACCATAGTGTGCCCCACTCGCTGAGGGCCATCGTAGATGCCTTTATGGTAATATAGCAATCAACATCCCAGCGGCCCCGATGAAGCTTGCCATGGTTGCACCACAGGAGCTTTGCATACAACTATAATCACTACCCTCGAGCAACCAATGGTGGTGCCTCTTGTCTTGGCAAAACTTCCACTAGCACCTAGGATCAGCCATCACTATGCCAAATGTTGGTGGAAGCCAATCTTGAAGGTCTTCTCCGAATATAGTTGTAGCCACCAAAGATGTTGGGGAAGGAGTGCCATGGTGACAAAATAGAGGACTAGTTCAAGAGCCTCTCTAGATCTATAGAGTTCAAGAAAGAAGGAGGAGTGGAATGAGCCCAAGAGGCACATCCGCACCCATCTTAAATAGCCAAGCATTGAGGCTGGAGAAGGGGAGGCACATAGTTAGATCTATGACCCATGTGGGTCACGCGTGTAACAGATAAAGTAGGGAGGATGAGGTGCTTTGGATTCCCTAATTCATTCATATTTATTTGTAATAGGACTAAATGACGCGTAATACCCTGAAGATCGATGGGTGTGTTTACGTGTAGACGTCTGGAGGACTGAGCCGTTAAAAGTGCTAGTAGTTTGGGGGCATTGACTCATGGACCTTCAACTTCGACACCTTGACTGAGTCATTCAGTTGGCTCATCATCAAGTCCTTCAGGGCCTACTATCAGTGATATAGACCCAGGGTTCCTCACCAACCTGATATGAGCCCATTATCATCGAGATGGGCTAAAGCTAATGAGGATGAGGTCGACCCAAACTAGGGTATGTCATCAAATGTGGTGGTTAAGCAACCTGATGTGCAGAGTTTGGGCGTCAACTTCTACGGGATACGATAGCCATTATATTATCATTTCCTTATCTGACTAGGAAACATATCTATAAGTCGATCAACATCCATGTAACACTACCCCCCATCTATATAAGGTGGGGGAGTCCTCGATTTGTAACTTACAATACTCAGCAACCCCTTGTAAACTTGAGAATATGAGATAAAGAGATATGATCTACTCCAAACTAGATGACGTAGGGTACCACGTACCTAGTGGCGGACCCATAGATTGAATGGAGCCTGGGTGAACCTTAAAGAAGGTAGGGTTGCAGGGTTACAAACCAACACAAAAGCTGATTTGCATGACTGGGTAGTTTTGTCTTCCATCGAGTGAGGCACATGGCCATCTGTAGTGGCTGACTCATGAGCATGACATCTCATGGTTCCACTCTTTAGAGGTGGAGAACAGTTGAAGCTAGCACTAACACAAGAATCGACTCTAATCTTTTCATTGATGCATGTAGTGTGTAAAAATGGTGACATGGCATTGGAATTAAGGAAGATAGCGAGAGAAAGAAGTTATTTCTTATACAATAAATTATGTGTATACAAGAAATAAGGTATAAGAAGATATAACAAGTTGATGGTATGAAAGAGAAGACATGTAATTGGATAAAAAGCTATTTTAACATAATCATTCATTAAGAGTATAACTTTTTATGCAACGTCTACTTATTGACAAGTATAAAAACTATCTTATAATTGTTGCTTTGAGACTGGCCTAACAATATATCATGTTGCCATTCTTCTTGCATAGCAAAATAACATGCACACAACAATAGTCACTACTCTAGTTTAAGCACAAGCTTTTCACTTAATTAATGACCCTCCATTCACTAGGATTGCTTTTGTGCTACTCCATATTTTTGGAACAACCATTCTGTGTATCCAAGCAGTGCAATGCGTCAGTTACTGACTCTGCTCAAAGGTAGGCCACAAAGGTTGCTGCATCTACTCAGACCTCTCTGCTCATGCACAATTGCAAGGGAGGCCTTGTAGACACCTAGGGTCGTCGGGACCTAGGTCCGCCTCTACACCTACCAAGTATAAATTCATGTCATGTGCGCTACCCTTCATATTTTCTATATGTATGATATGTTGATCTTCATTATCGGTCAAAACCTCCAACATCTATTGTTAGAAAAATTTTGATATGTGCATATGAAATGTATTATGTATTTTTTTGGATAAAACATGCATGTTTAGACTAGTTTAGTTTGCTCAACAAACTTTGTATCATGCATAGATCTTGGAGCAAGAGTTGTGAGCTAAACAAATCATTATATTTTGTCAAGTTAGCTAGATTATCTAAAGCACTTAATTAATTGTCAACTTAAAGTAAAATTTAGATAGTATATAAAGTGGAAAAGCCATGGTGGAAAATTAATCAGGCGGCTGTTTATTATTAGATGTCAGATAAGCAATCTGGTTGCCCTTTCCTAACCATGATGACTAATGTTTTCTGCTTTTTGTCAGGAGAATCTTCAAAAAACGGATCGTTAACAAGCAAATGGCCACTCTTTTTGATCCCACTTCCATGTCGAGGATATAGAGTTTTTACATACCAAAATATATGCACACCACCCATGCATCTACTACTATATATATAGACGTTGCCATAAACGCGCATCACTAGAGAGAAAAGGTAGTAGAAAAATTTAGCGTCCCACTATCTACTAGGATAAGATTAGTTAATTAATTGGTTAGTTAATCTTTGGTTCAACCTTAACAGGCCGGCGTCCAAATTAACATGCCTGTGATCATAGTGGGTGGCATTGACCATGCGCATGTCAACTTGTGTTAAAGTGATCTCGAAAAAGAGTTGACGGATCAAAAAGTAGCAAGACATTTTTTAACGCGACAATAGGGCATCCACACTTGTCCTTCCCCCACTAGGTAATGACCAAATGTAAAGAGCCTTGCTGCAAATGAAGAACTGCCACAGCATGAGTTCTGGGACCATGGATGAACTAACTAGCTCCATCAAAAGGCTAATATATATATAATATACAGCTATATATGACATCAATATAAATAACTGAACTTTATAAAACAATAATATGTTAGAACTAACGGAAAGATGTGAATGTATCATCAGGAGCAACATTGCTCGCCAAAAGGGAAAAAAAATGAAAAGAGAAGGGGTAAGGTAAACAAGAGCAACAAAAGGAGCATATGCATATGCAGCAACAAGCAATATTTCTCAGGATAGATCAACGTGTATGATGCGTATGCAGTGATGCCATCACGCAGAGAGGATATATGTACAATTAACTTTGTCTGAATAAAGCAATAAATCGTCATATGCCAGAATCAGCATGTACCAAGAGCACTAAGTACGTAGCTAGTGTGATAAACTACTAGGAGTATATATATAAAAGGCCATCCTGCCCATATCCACCACTCTGAGCTTGGCCTTTTCCCAATAAAACGCGCGAGCGCGCGAAACGCATGCAAGAGCTGTCTATAGCTATACCTAGCTAGATAGGTAGCTCTAGCTATATATGCATGAGATGATCCAGTCCTATCCCAACCACACACGCGTCATAGGCGGCTAAGTGACACGTACGTATTAGCTAGCATGAAATGAAACAGTAGATCACACAGCACTTTAATTAGAGAGAAAGAAAACGGCAGGTAGCGGGCCTTGACTTTACAAGATTTCTCATCACATCGAATCTTACGGCACATGCATGAAGTATTAAATATAGTTAAAAAGAATAACTAATTACACAGTTTACCTGTAAATCACGAAACGAATCTTTTAAGTCTAGTTACTCTATAATTAGACAATGTTTGTCAAATAAAGACGAAAGTGCTACAGTGTCAAAATCCAAAAACTTTTTGCATCTAAACAAGGCCGGTAGCTAGCTTCTGACTGTCAGTCTCCATCACATCAGGAACTAACAGCCATGAAGGTCGAAAAAGTGCGATTTCTATGCATGGTCGCTCCATAGAACATGCATGCAGAGGTGGCTACCTAGCTAGCGCTAGCTATATATATATCTACAGCTAGCAAGCTTGACACCCTGCGGCTGTCTGGGCCACAAGCTCGATCTCTGTTGTGTAATCCTATATCTATATATATAATCAGAGTCAGATCCCGATCCGTTGGTATCACACATACAGGAACAACGTACGTGCAGCTGTCCGTTGTCCCCTGTCCGCCCATTCATAAGCATGCAAAGCACACGCACAAAATAGACCATTTCTGGCCACAAGCCAGCTAGTACATACTGCTTGACACAGGTAGGCACACTAACTACTTAGGCAGGCAGGCTGCTGAATGAGTGAATGGTATAGCTAGCTAGCTAGCATCGATCAAAACCGACCGCCAGACGAATCCTTTTGCATATATGATATCGATTGACCTGACCTGACCAGACCAGATGTTCGTCGTTCGTTCATGGCCACAACCACAAATTAAAGCATGCATCATCATCATCACGATCTCGCGTGGCTCCTGCATGCTGTGATGACATCGTCTGTTGTGTGTTAATTAGGTGATCGATGATCCATGAGAAATTAAAGCAAAGGGGATCATGCATGCATGCATATCGGATCCTGCCGCCGACGACGCAAGGCATGCAGCGAGAGCGTACGCGTCGTCGTCGGTGCATGTGCAGCTCACACACACCACTCGATCGATCGGTACAACTGAACTGAACTGACCTAACAAACAAACATATAGAAAATAAAGGCTGTATGCTTCCGAGGATATATATA